>NC_084502.1:46343790-46348790 GCF_024500385.1 Phyllopteryx taeniolatus | reverse complement strand
TTTTTTTACCTAGTGCGCTAATGCTAATCGGCAATGCTAACTGTTTATCAAAGGCTGATTTTCTTGTCTCAAATTCAGAGTTTATACCATACACTCAGTACCAACATATGCAGTTTAAGAATAGAAATCCAGCCTCAGAAATTAGAATAAAATGCATGTTAGTAGTATAAAAAAAAGGTTACATTAAAGAAATTGGGAGGGAGGAGGCAGCGATTTCGAGTACTCGACAAAATATCTATAGGTAATTGGGTCTAAAAATATTTGATCGTGACAGCCCTAATGTAATAGTGGTCTATCAATTAATTTGTTATATCGATCTATCGATTTACTGTATATTCCTACAATCCAACTGAATCGATCTGTGCTTGGCAAGTTCGCCTTCCGGAAGTAAATATATCAATTTTAATCGTTTTAAAAGCTAATCAATTGATTGTATCGATGCTACAAAATAACGCACTGGATTTATCATCGAATTAGTAAAATGTTTGTGACTTTTTCGTTTTAAAATCTGCCGCCCTAAACGACATTGTTGCCCCTTCCGGTTTGACGCATGACATCAGCAAATGAGAGGAAGTTGCTTTGTCTACTGGCTCATGCAGTTCAGCAAAGAGAGTAGTAGTTGTCCAGACAAGATGCCGAAACGTTGTGTGGCTTCAGGATGTTCCAAAGTGACTGGAGAGAGCATTAGCCTGTTTCACTTCCAAAGGACCCCCAACTTAAGCAGGAATGGGGAAGACAGGTCCAGAGAACGTGGGACAAGTAGGAGCCCACAGCCTACTCTGTGCTGTGCAAGTCAACATTTCACTCAGGACTCCTTCGAAACAGTACCTGCACTCAAAGAATCCCTTGGATTTAGCATATACACAAGAGGAAGCTAAAAAAAGATGCAGTACCAACAGTTTTCAAGCAACACCGGGAATGCAAAGCTAGTACCAGCACAGATACGGGAGCATCAAAGCATACCAGAATGGCTGAGCGAAATTCGAAAGGCACAGGGTGAGTCAAATTTGAAACCTGGTCATATATGGAGTCTCACCAAACATATAACAAGAATATGAAGCATATTCATAAACATAAACACACTCGTCCATGCACCATTCAGCAATATATCTGCCATCAGACTTCAACTTCAACTGGACATTCACTGTTGACATCCATCTCGTATGGCTCAAACCGGTAGGGACATAACACATCATCATCATCGCTGTCAGTACCACATTCTGTTTCGATTTCAACAGAAATATTGCTGATTTTGTGGCTGAAGTCATTGGCACAGTCTTCCTCACACAAGTGACAGCCACCGCTCCCTCTGGCGAAAGCATTGAACCGCTGACGTCACATGGCAGCTGCATTTTGCACTCTTTGAATGCCCAGAGAGTGATTTAGTTATCAGACTCGACGAATTAATAGCCATGTGTCTGATATCATGTGAATTTATTTATTTTCTTAACTATATACCGCTGAGTTTTTTAGGACGCCACCTCATCTTCACTTTAAGCACAGCAGGCTTTATGTGGAGGTGTGCTTGTAATTCCTTTCTTTGCTTGATTTTTCAGTTAGCACATGGCATTTAACACCATCAATGCTACTTTGTTCTTTGTCTCTTTTTTTCCTTTGTTTCCTTTTCTATACCCCTCATCTCGCCACTCCTTTCCATAGTGCTCCGAGTGGTTAGATGAGACACCACAGTACGTGTGTATGTTGTTTAATAACTTTTTTTTTTAAGTTCAAGACGTCCGTCTGTCTGGTGGGTGGCAGATGAGGAGGTGGCGAGTGAGAAAGTATCATTAAGGATGCATCTGTCTGACAGTAAATCGCTGTGCCCACCTTACTAGCCGCTAACAACGACAGCAGAGTGCCCTCGAGGAGAAATTTTGGCGAACAAGAGGAAAACCAGTGACAATGTCAACTACTTGACGCTGTTTAAGGCTCATTTTTGTGCTGCAGAGTAGATTTGTTCATTTATTTAGCTCTCTATGTATGATTAACACTATTCCGAAAAGATTTTCCTCATGAAAACGTCACAGTGCTTAGTTTCTAGTCATTACAATTTAACTCAAAAGACCCAACCTCAACCCTGAGAGTTTTTGCAAGTATAAGCCGGTGTCAAATCTATCATTTATTTCAAAAATTGTTGAAAAAAATTGGAGTACAACAGCTCAATGATCACAAAAGATTATTGCAAAAGTGACTAATGATCTTTTACTAGCTATTGATTATCACTGATGATGTAATAGTATGTTGATTATTGGCCCCGCTAAACACAGCCACTTATTCAAGGACACCACTCTGAGTTTTGACAAAAGCACCATTACCCAAAGTGAGTCAGCTAAAAATCCTAGCGTTATATTTGACTCAACGCTCTCCTTTCAAAAGCACATTAAGAATATTACCAAAACTGTGGTTTTTCATCTTTGCAATATCGCTAAAATACGGCCCTTCCTATCCGCAAGTGACACAGAGATGATAGTTCACGCATTTGTTACATCTCCCCTCGATTATTGTAACGTGCATCTTTCTGGTCTTCCCAGGTCTAGTATTAAAGTTGGCAGTGAGTACAAAAAGCTGCAGGACGTGAAAGTTTGATTGTATTACCCCCATTCTGGCCAACTTGCATTGGCTCCTGGTTTACTTGAGATGTGATTTTAACGTCCTGTTACTAACTCATAAAATATTACACGGGTTATCACCCTCTCATCTCGTTGACTTAGTTGTACTGTAATGTTACGTCCCAAAACCTACGCTCACAAAACGCTGGTCTTTTGGTGACTCAGAGAACCAGAAAGAAGTCCGCAGGCTCTCAAGCATTTTCTATTCAGGCTCCAGTATTCTGGAATGCCCTACCCGCGGATATTAGAGCTGCTACCTCATTGGAAATGTTAAAATCCCAATTTAAGACTTCTTTCTACTCTTTGGCATTTAGTTAAAATACAGGTAGGCGTGTTTTACTGCCACTTGTCCTAGCTCTTCCCCCCTCATTTCCTGCTGGGAGAGAGGGCTAGGTGACTTTCACAGAATCCGAGGCTGTTGCTCTTTGGGTTCTGCACCGACCAACTGGAACAAGATCTGAGGTGGACCACTTCCCTCTGAGTCGTTGTCAAGGAGGATTCTGCTCCGACCGACTGGGCCAGGTCCTGAGGCAGAACCACCGAAGGAGTCTACACTGTGGCGCCTTTTCTCTTTAAATGGACTCTTATGCCATCTTCATCAACATTCTACGTTATCTTGCCATCGTAATGAGCATTGTATAGCACCAGGTTTTAGATTAGGGGATGTCGTCAATAATTGCCAAATGTGGGCATGTGAAGCCCTATGAGACTATTTTGTGATTCAGGGCTATACAAATAAACTTGACTTCACTAAAAGTTTCGAACAGGAATTCTCCAACTTTGGGTCCAGCTAGGGACGCCTGACAGTGGAGACATTTTACCAAGGACCCCCCTCAGAATTCTAACACCAATTAATCATCTCTTTTCTAGGAAAAATGGCCCAACAATAAAATCATAGCTGGAATAATATAAATAATAATTTGCTGTTTTCCCCTTTGTTTTACTGCAAAGTAACACAATTAATCAATTAACTTTTATTAAGCAGGCTCATAGTCTATTAGAAAACTCACACAGTACAATACACAATAAAACACAAAAGGAAATGTACATCAGGAAAATCTTTATATAATGACCATAATTAGTTTCTACCAGATTCCTTTACAAGATGCCGAATCTATTTCAGGCCAATGAATCGTTTCGGTATGTATCATTCTGAATGAACAAATTTCGTCCTTGAATCGACTCGACATCCATGAATCGTGACAATAATCGAACCGTTGTTAAAACGAATCATTACACCCCTATATATATATATATATATATATATATATATATATATATACATATATACACACACACACATGTTCCAAAAAAAATTTTATATCATGGAAAAGTTTATTTATTTAAATAATTCCTTTCAAAATGTTTCATAGATTATAGATTCAGGTCCTACAATTGAAACAATTTCAAGGATTTGTTAATTTTTACATAATTTGGGCTTCCAACTCATAAAACCATCGAACTCAAGAATTCAAAAAATTAGGATACTGTGAAGAAATCATTTAATTCTCAGATTTTTTTAGAAAAAGAAAAACACAAATTAGGTCAAATTAAATCAATAAACATTTTACTTTCAAAACAATGTTAATCTTCAATACTTGGGTGGGAATCCCTTTGCTTTAATCACTGCCCCGATGCTCTGTGGCATTGAGGTCATCAGCCTGTGGGATTGCCTGGGAGTTATGGAAGCCCAGAGTTCATTGATGGTTGCTATCAGTTATTCTTTGTTTTTGGGTCTGGTGTCCCGCATTTTCCTCTTGATAATACCCAGACATGCAAACATGTCCAAAGGCATGAAAAAGGTGACCAAAAAAAAAAACAATGTAGGGGGAGTCTGGGGGGGATCCCCCAGGCCACCGCAGAGAATGATTATTATTTTTATTTTTTTTTAAACATAAATTAAGCCATCTAGAAGACTCAGAGAGTACAATAAGGCAAAATCAACAATTTTTCTTCACGCAGAAAAACATTTATTTACACCGCTCAATTACATGTTGATGTACAAATTTAAGAATAAAATTTAATTTGCTTCATTTCTTTGTTTTTTGTTTTGGCCTCCAACTTGAGCTAGGCCCATCTCCACCTGCACCTGATGCCTGCTTCAAGCTGTGCCACATGAATAGCATCCTCCTCTTTAAGCACTCTCATTCTGGAAAAGAATTGACTAAAATCAATGTCTGTTTCACTTCATTTTTCACTATTACCACCTTCGCTAATCCCAAATGCATCCTCCAGGAAAATATTAAGTGCAATATTTTTCTGTTTTTATTGGCCATTTCTGAATTTGAAGTTAGTTTACTCTGTGTTGTGACCTAATCCCTATCATTGCTCCGTCGCTTAATACATTTAACATTAACATCCATAAACTAATTAGTTAATTGTAGGCGTTTC